>NW_028252443.1:0-34123 GCF_964263255.1 Lissotriton vulgaris
TGAATATCAGTGTACGGGTGCCTTGGAGAGGGATTATGGGCTTTGTAGTAAAGTGGCAAGAAGGAGATGAGGGGGTGGGGTCACGTAGGGGGGGACGCTAAGAGTTTAAAAGGGATGCAGGTGAGAGAGAGCTTTCAAACTATTTCTGTGAGGAGAACCAAGTTTATGCACCGCAGAAGGCTACACGCCGAAACGCGTGTTTGGTAGCAATAATAATTAAATAAGTTTGCTTATACGCCCCCCCACAAGTGCGGTAGTTCTTTGTTTTACATGAGGAAATTTGGAGCTTGATGTTTTGCGGTTTTCCACTGCCGCAACCAGCAACCCCCTGCGAGTGCCTCGTATCCAAGTGGAGCAGGAGCGTATATATATATATATATATATATATATATATATATATATATATATATATATATATATATATATATATATACAAGAAAACACTCCCAAAGGCACCTCCAATCACACGGACCGGTGAAGCAAAACAGGAGACGGACCACAGGATCTGGCCACAGGATCTGGCCACAAATGTCCTTTACTGGCACAAGTTAACAACAACAGCAATGACGCGTTTCGGGCTTGTGAGCCCTTGATCTATATCACCTACTGGCGGTCGCCAGTAGGTAGTTATAGTTAGGATTATTTTCAATAGGGAAATCGCAACATTCTATTGGGAATAACTTTGGCGCCGGTTGAGGAATCTGCCTGAAAATTTCCTCAAATTTGCCTCGCGGCGCTCCGGTCCTTGCCTGAAAGTTTGGGGGGGATTCGTCAAGCGGGGGCCGAGAAAAAATGGGGTCCCAAAACGTGTTTTCTCCATGTTAATTTCCATAGGGCGGTCAACCTCACTTTTAGCCCGAACGGCTGAATGGATTTCCACGAAACTTGGCAAAATTGTAGGGACTGGTAGCCCGATGTGCCTTTGCTATGTCTCAAGATATGTGCTCCAGTGGATTTTGAGTAATTTAGGTTCAAAAAAATATATATATCTATAAGCGCGCCCAGGTACGCGCACCGGGGCGCGAACCAGCGCGCTACGCGAGTTCGCGCGTGGAAAGCTGATTGGCTCTCGGGTGCCTGTAAACATTCCAAACAGTCCGGAGCGGCCGCCATCTTGTGTCTCGGTAGGATCGAGACACAAGAGGTGGCAAAAACAAAGAGGGGAATGACCAAAAAGAGGCAGGATAGACCCCCCTGACCCCTAGGTTTGATGTGGGGGCCATAAAAGGGCCCCTGCGGGGCAAAAACATTTTTTTTTCAATTTGCGTGGGGGGAGCGCCCGGTACGCGCACTGCGGAACGTACCGGGGAGCGTACCATGGGGAAAAAAGAATGACAGAGTTTTTTAAAAATGTAGCCTTTTTTTATAAATTGGAGGTAGTTCTGAAAAGAACTGTTTTTTTTCTTCTTTTGTTGTTTTATTTTTTTTTAATGTTTTTTTGAACATTTTGTACTTTTTTTGGCTTTTATGAACTATTTTATATATTATTTTGTTATTTTTATGGGTAGAAACAAAAAACAAGGAATTGAAAACGGCTCAACTGGAGCAAAAAAAAAACAGGAAAAAATTATGGATTTTTGGGGCATTTGTGGTTGTCACCAGCACGGTTGATGAGCTTTATGCTTTGCTCACCATAGGTGATGGTTTTCCCACAAAAAATACAAGTGATCTTGTATTTCCCCAAAAAAATACAAGTGATCTTGATGGTCCCAAACATTCAACCCCAAACTGGGGTTGAATGTTTGGGACCATCTCTCTTGTCTCTGGTCCCGATGGAGTGGGTTGCTTTCTTTTTGAGGTGCTGGGTGAAGATTGGGGAGGGTTACTGGCCAGTTTTCTCACCTCTGCCGCATTTGACATCACTGATGACATCACTGATGATATCATTCATGGGATAATACGATGCACCTCCTCACACTCTAATATAACCTTTGATACACCCAGTGTTAAATACAGACTTTCATTCTTGAAACCATTGACACACCAGTACCAGTTACTACATATGCACTCACTGATTCCTAGGTCTACACACACATTCACTCATTCATCCATAGAATCACTCATACATACAGTCACTCATCAATACAACACTATCATATGCACTCATACACCTATACAGACACTCACACACTGCCACTCATCCATGGAGTTACTCACACACCTAGTCAGTCATGCAAAGAATCAATCACACTTCCATTTCCTCAACTATACAGTTATACACACAACACCTTACTTATTCAAACATATACTAACACATACTTACTATCTTATACAATCACTGATACAAGTAGACAATGATCCATACAGCCACTTGCACATTCACTGGCTCTCCTGTATAGTCCTTTATATATGCCAACTCTCACATGCACTGTGTTTTACATATGTACTTACTTGGACATGAAGCACTGAGATATCCATTCACTCACCAACACACCCATGCACACAGTCAACCGTCCATATAGCTGTTTCCACATGCACTCTTGAACTCATACACCTAGTGAATCAACTGCTCACACATCTATGCACGGAGTTACACACCTCCCAGCCACCCACACACACACTCAGTCTCCCATTCAAATACTTGGGCAACCAATCAATAACCCATATAGCCACTCATATAGCTACTGATCAACACATGCAGCAGCTTACACAACAACAGACATACTGATGCACACATTCAGACAGTTTAGTCACTAACCCATGCATTTAGTAAGACACATTTAATCACTAACTCATACAGAAGTCACGCACCTACTAAATCCTTCATCCAGACAATTATACATCCACTCATTCTTCAATATGTAAAACATATTTAAACTTTACAGAAACACACAGTCACTGGATGATGTCATCAGTGATGTCAAATGAGATGTCATCAGTGATGTCATTTGAGATGTCATCAGTGATATCATCAGTGATGTCACTGACCATGTCATGAATGATGTAATATGTGACATCATCAGCAGTGGATTGCGGGTGTGCGAAATATAGTTAGTACAACTAACTATATAGGAGCAATGTCAATGGTTTTTTAAATGCTAATTCCTAACTATATAAGGCCTGAAACCTATGGTTTTGTAAGTGTATATATATATATATATATATTCATAGTATTTGGGCACAAGGAACAAAACCACTGAAGGGTGATAATTAATTGAGCACTACGAATCCCAGAGTGCACAGCGATTTGAGCTCACTTGCGAGATCCCACAGGAGGGAATAAAAGCCCATAAATGATTGATGATCCGTTTTTGCCATGATGCCTGTGATCAAGAGCGAGGAGGCTCCAAACGCGTAAGACCAAATAATGTATCTGGACATGAAATAGTGATCCCTTGCTCCTGCAACCATTAAAGCTTTGTTAAGTACTTTGCTGCGGAGTGTACTTCAGTTTTTCCGACAATTTTGTGAAGGATATATATATATATATATATAGGACTCCGTTCGTCTCCGTTCGTCTTTCTCATCCCCTAACTTTCTGTACACAAACCCCCCCCCCATAACTTGCCACCCGCTTTTGCATCCTCGCACATGCGAGCATAATTTATAAAGGCACACGAACAGCTTTGACACCAGTGCCTTTCTACACTCCTAAGCCAGTGTCTGGGGCCCCGAGAATAGTCAATTACAAACATTTCATTTTCACTGCCTTTTCCGTGCGAATATTTTCCCACAGCCTGGTCCCCTTTGTCCTTGATTTCACTCCGAGTAGCAAAGGTGACAGCAGGACATCCGTATACTTAGCTTTCACACCATTGTCTTACCTTGAATCAGGCTCAATCAGAGACACATCGCAAACGCAGGCTGTGGAGCACAGTCACACAAGGTTACAGAGTGCCGGCATGTAGACTCCTTTAAACATGCCGCGCAAGGAACTCTTTTTCTCACCTGACACGTGTGAGAACACAGGCTATTCTTTTTCGATTATTTGTTTGTTTTGACAGCGTAAAAAGCCTTGTTGTATTATTAGCAACTAGCACACTTTGACTGAAATAATTACATGTAAAGACGCATTTACAAATATTTAAAAACAATTGGTTTCTATGCTTTTTATGTTGTGTCACAATGACTTGCAAAATTCAGAAGCACTTTCAACTCTTCTATGTCCACGATCACATGTTATTTTTGTCACATGGTTGTTTTACTAATTAATCAATGTGCACCAGTATATAAACAGCTCACAAGCAAGGTGTCAAACAGATGTAGTGAGCAAGACGGTTCCATCCGCCGAAACGCGTCTGATCGCTTGTATTGGTGAATAAAGAAACCTTTGATAACATCCACGGAGTCGGTGCCTGTTCTTCTTGAATTCTAAAAGCCAGGATTGGGAGAATATATTGAAGGCGATCTGGAGCCTTTCACACCGACCCTCCTTGATCAGGAGCACCCCGTACAACCATAGAACCGAATTTTGGATGAACCTTCTTCTACACGAGGAATACGAGGTGCCCCCGCAGTGAAATCCAGATCTGGCAGACACTACTTCCGCAACGCAACCGTGAGTAATCCTGATCCAGTGGCGGCCGAAGGGCTGACAGGGAGCTGGGGGCTTAAGGGGCAGCATAAGGAAGTGAGTGCAGAAGCCATATCGACTCAGGAATATTCTAGCGGGGCGAGGTAGACCTTAACGTGCAACGCGCCAAAAAGGCAGTGGATGTTTAAAGGAAACCACTTGATACCGATACAGCAATGTCAGCAGAATGGGATAAAGAACGGGAAGAGGCTGCTCTTGATATCTTCAAAGAGCAAGCTGAGCCAGCGACAACACCGACAACCAGCACTGGTACACAGCAGACACCCCAAGGGAATGAGACCAAGAAACTTCTGAATGAACTGGAAAAATTGTAGCCAAGTGGTGGGAATGCACATCTCTTAAAAAATACCTTGATGTTGGCAGAGACCCCAGAGGCCTAAGAATTCTGGTAGCGCCAACGTATGAGGATCCCGACCCAGCCATGCTGCAGGAGTGGGCCGACAATAGCGCTGAATCATCACGCACCATGCTGCGCATCCTGGTAAAATATGCCACTTCAGACAGGGAAAAGCTACTCCTAAAAATAAACCATCTTATGGAAGAGTTGGCAAAAGTGTCAAACCAGGGGCTGGTGAAAAAAGGATAGGAGGATATCAACACAAGAGTACAAAAACTAGAAAGCACCATCAAAACCAGAAAAGCAGAAAAATTCCAGAGAGATAGAAATGACTATCTGCAAGGTCGAATCTATACCTTTGCAAGGAAATTTGAAAACATACGCAGGCAGCAACTTTCCGGTACAGGTGGCGCTCCCTCTTGCCCCCAAGTGTTGAGTGAATCTGAAATAAGCTCAGGTGCAGAGTCGGAACCAGAAACAGGAGTAAACGCAAACACAACAAAGACCATCCCAACACCTATGGATGAGTTTGCTTTTTTACAAATGGAAAGACTAATGAGCTTAAGACCCAGAATGCAAAGAGGAAACACGAGCACAAATATCCAAACCAATCGACCAGCAGAAGGAGGAAAGACAGACGCTGGGGCAGAAATGGCAAAAAGAACAAAAACCACATACAGACGCAACAGGAGACGATGAACACAGACATTTCAACCACAAACACAGTCATTAATCTAACAACAATGGAGTTGACAACTGATGAAATAAAGACTTTGACACTGGGACTTTCTTTTTGCAAAGAAACCAATTTTAACTATGCTGAAACAAGGATTGATCTCTACCAGTTTACACGCAAACTGAAATTGCAAAAACACTTCTCATCACAAAAAGAAAAAACGCAAGAAATCGTATGTGCAACGGATCGAATGGCAAATCCACACCCCATGAGAGTGGCAGACTTTGAGGCATTGAAAGATATCACTGAACTGGAATTGAACTTGGAAGATGGTAGTTTAACAAATACCCAAACAGGGCAACTATCTAACATCCAAATCCACGCCACTAAAAAAAGTCCATTCAGACCAAAATCAACGTTCTACCCCCCAATGCCCAGAGATAATATCGACATGTTTGCGGACAAAGTTGTAAATGACCTCAAGGAACTGGCCATCTTGAGCAGCAATCATTACAACAAAAATATCAATAACCAGAGGAAAAAATATGACACACTGATGGAAAAGCTGAGACAAAGACCCGACATTGTAGTCCGCAATGCGGACAAAGGAGGAATGTACTCTGGCCTTTTGAGATGTATGAAAAAGAGGCTCTCCTCCAATTACAAGACAAAGAATGCTACATTAGAACTAATAGCACAAACATCCACAATATCAAGGAACGATATCACACATGCCTTTACAATTGGAGAGGGAAAGGACTCGTATCTAAACAAGAGCTGGATTTCCGCAAAAATGATTATCCAGTCACACCACAACTGTATTTACTCCCTAAAGTCCACAAAAATCCCAGCTGCCCACCAGGAAGACTTATAATTTCTGCTATAGGCAGTCTCTTTGAAAATACAAGCAAATACATTGACTTTTTTCTCCAACCCATTGTCAGAACTTTGCCAGCCTATCTTCAGGACACTGGGGATTTCTTAAATTGTATGTATGACTATGTTTGGGATCAAGACTTCTGCTTTGTCACCTTAGATGTCCAGAGCTTATATACAAGCATTAGACACAGGGATGGTTTAAAAGCAATGCAACATTTCCTTGGCAACAGAGACATCAGTCTTTTCCAACACACTTTAATGCTGGTACAGATGGCAGAGTGGTGCCTGGAGAACAATACCTTCACTTACAACAAGTTACTGTACAAACAAATACAGGGGACTGCCATGGGTACTTGCTTCGCCCCCAGCTATGCTAATTTGCATATAGGCTGGTGGGAGGAGCAAGTACTCATGACCCAACACCTTGATACCATCACCAATAACATTGTCTTGTACAGACGCTACATAGATGATATATTCATCCTATGGTGAGGTACAGAAGAAACTGCACTGCAATTCTCCAGAGACATCAACTGTACCAATCTTAATCTGAAATTTACATGCACAGCCAGTAGAAACAGCATTACCTTCTTAGACTTAGAGGTTTTCCATGAGGGAGGCAAAATACACACTCGCACCCACAGAAAAGAAACGGCAGGGAACACCATTTTGCTTCAACAAGCTCCCATCCTCTAAGCTTAAAAGAGAGCATACCTTATGCTGAATGCATAAGAATGAAACGAAATTGCAGTCTTGCTGCAGACCTCCAAACAAGCACTGACAATCTCTGCACTAGACTTAAGGAAAGAGGCTATAGATCTACCACCCTCAACAAAGCAAGACAAAAAAGCGAACGCCTGGATAGGTCGGTCTTGCTCCAAAGAAAGTCAGAAACAACCAATAACAAGAAATCAACTACCACTAATGCCACGCCTAGACTAATCACAGGGTTCAACATACATCACAAAAAAATCCTGTATAGGCATTGGCATTTGATTAAAAATGACACTGTCATAGGACAAAACTGTGCCAAACTACCCCAATTAACATTCAGAAGAGCAACTTCAATGAGTCAGGAACTGGTTAATTATGCACCATAAGGCTCCGACTAAAAAAATCTGGTTACATTCCCAACCTGGTTTCTACAAATGTACCAAGTGCAAAGCATGCCAACATGGGGTAAACACGAAAACAGTCAAGTTCCCCTTCAGAAAGTCCCCATTCAAAATCAGACAGCACTACACATGCAAAACAGATTTTGCAGTGTACGTTCTCAAGTGCTCCTGCAATTTAATATACGTGGGGAGTACCATTCATCCAGCTCATGTGAGGATCCTGCAACACCTCAGAGCAATAACCAACGATGATCCCGCGTACCCTGTGGCCCGCCATATCAATGCACACCACAATGGCAAGACAGAAAATCTAACGTACTTCGTACTAGACAGTGTAGCACCAAACCCCAGGGGAGGGAACAGACAGCTGAAATTAAGACGGCTCGAATCCAAATACATTATCGAGCTCAACAGCAAGATCTCCTATGGGCTGAACGCTGATGAAGCACTCAGTGTATATCTTTGACTAGGAACCCCACTAATATAACATAACCCTCTCTTCATCGTCTTATGAAATTTCCCATTCCTGCAGATAAACATCTAGTTTCACCATGTAGGATGAATCCTTTTTAAACCACCACACAGTGCACTCTTTTAAAACCTGATTAAATGATTTAATTTAATCATTTTTCACATAATTTATGAGTTTAGTGGTAAAACCAAGCGCCTCCAACATTAGCCCAAATTTTAAAGCAAACCTGAGTTCCTCAAAAACTTGACACATAGCATACACCCTGTCCCCCCCTTTTTTACTAAACCACATCTATACAAACAGATGCAGTGCCTTTAAAATGGATATACAGAGGAGAACACAGACAAGAGACAGATAAGCCCACTTGGGCAGGACTCCGTTCGTCTTTCTCATCCCCTAACTTTCTGTACACAAACCCCCCCCATAACTTGCCACCCGCTTTTGCATCCTCGCACATGCGAGCATAATTTATAAAGGCACACGAACAGCTTTGACACCAGTGCCTTTCTACACTCCTAAGCCAGTGTCTGGGGCCCCGAGAATAGTCAATTACAAACATTTCATTTTCACGGCTTTTTCCGTGCGAATATTTTCCCACAGCCTGTGCCCCTTTGTCCTTGATTTCACTCCGAGTAGCAAAGGTGACAGCAGGACATCCGTATACTTAGCTTTCACACCATTGTCTTACCTTGAATCAGGCTCAATCAGAGACACATCGCACACGCAGGCTGTGGAGCACAGTCACACGAGGTTACAGAGTGCCGGCATGTAGACTCCTTTAAACATGCCGCGCAAGGAACTCTTTTTCTCACCGGACACTTGTGAGAACACAGGCTATTCTTTTTCGATTATTTGTTTGTTTTGACAGCGTAAAAAGCCTTGCTGTATTATTAGCAACTAGCACACTTTGACTGAAATAATTACATGTAAAGACGCATTTACAAATATTTAAAAACAATTGGTTTCTATGCTTTTTATGTTGTGTCACAATGACTTGCAAAATTCAGAAGCACTTTCAACTCTTCTATGTCCACGATCACATGTTATTTTTGTCACATGGTTGTTTTACTAATTAATCAATGTGCACCAGTATATAAACAGCTCACAAGCAAGGTGTCAAACAGATGTAGTGAGCAAGGCGGTTCCATCCGCCGAAACGCGTCTGATCGCTTGTATTGGTGAATAAAGAAACCTTTGATTACATCCACGGAGTCGGTGCCTGTTCTTCTTGAATTCTAAAAGCCAGGATTGGGAGAATATATATATATATATATATATATATATATATATATATATATATTTTACTTCCTTTTGGCGAAAAATAAAAGCACAAACTCCACTTGTAGTAGTGCGATTTCCTTTATTCCTCACAGTTTCCTGGTCATAACGCGTTTCGGTCACCTAGTGATCTTGATCACATAATGAAACGCTATGCGGTATTCTGTACAACCCCCTAATATAATGTGATCACAACAAACATAGTGAAAAGACTCTATTGATTGCTTAGGTCGCCATGTAGCTTGATAACTTTACCAGCCGGCAATTTTCTAAAGACTTCATAATACATATTGACATGTTAAAAATCTGTAAATAAATACATAAATGAAGAGGTAAATATATACAATGAGATAATATGTATATCTTATTAACATTGTATGATCAGTAAGACTAGATCCACCAGGTGACTGTATCTCTATCATATGGATACCCGGTAGATATTATATCAGTTCTCTTACTGCATAAATGCATTTAGAAAAAAACCTCATCTCCTGATTTTGCCCCCACAATATTTATATCTTCAGCATTGATTGTACAGAAATATTTAAAATCAATATCATTAGCGCCATCAATTGTGCAAATTGAGCCTGTTGATCTTAAGAAAGTGCTTTTTGTGCATAATGGCTACCTGATTAGTGCAAAGTGCGTAAAGTGCTTGGTGCGTCACAGTACATATGTATACTAAGTCCAAATGATTAATTTGTTACGATGTAACACCTCTATAAAAATCTTTTTTAAGTTTTGTTTTTTTAAAACATTAAAATTACATGATTTCATTGGGCGGCAGGCCTTAAATTTTTATATTTGTAAATCTCTAGCATTTCAACCATCTATATCATGGGTACTCACAAACTTTCTCTCGGGGGCCAAATTTACAGTGTGGTTTGTGTCCGAGGGCCACAACGGTGGGGGTGGGGTCAGTGGGGGAGGGGGCGGAGCTAGGGCAACAAAAAAAACTGTGACCATGAGGTTGAACACAGGTCCTTGCAGCGGACGCCTTCGTCCACTGAGCCACCAGATCTGGCATACACACATCTCTCTCTCTCTTTCTCTTTCTCTCTCTCTCTCTCTCTCTCTCTCTCTCTCTATCTATCTCTCTCTCTCTGTCTCCCTCCCTCTCTCCCCCTCTGTCTCCTTCCCTCTGTCTCCCTTTGTCTCCTTCCCTCTTGCTCCCTCTGTCTCCCTCCCTCCCTCCCTCTGCCTCCCTCCTTCTCTTCCTCTGTCTCCTTCCCTCTTGCTCCCTCTCTCTGTCTCCCTCTCCCTTTCTCTGTCTCCTTTACTCTGTCTCTCTCACTGTCTCCCTCCTCCCTCCTCCCCTCCTACCTACTGTCTGCCTCCCTCCTCCCTCTGTCTGTCTCCCTCCTCCCTCTCTGTCTTCCTCCCTCCCTCCCTCCTCCCTCTGTCAGTCTCCCTCCTCCCTCTCTGTCTTCCTCCCTCCCTCCCCCCTCTGTCTCTCCTTCTTCCCTCTGTCTTCCTCCCTCCCTCCTCCCTCTGTCTGTCTCCCTCCTCCCTCTCTGTCTTCCTCCCTCCTCCCTCTGTCTGTCTCCCTCCTCCCTCTCTGTCTTCCTGTCTTCCTCCCTCTCCCTCTGTCTGTCTCCCTCCTCCCTTTCTCTCCCTCCCTCTCCCCCCTCCCTCTGTCTCCCTCCATTTCCCTCCGTCTCCCTCTGTCTCCCTCCATTTCACTCCCTCTGTCTCCCTCCCTTTCCCTCCCTCCCTCTACCTCTGTCTCCCTCCATTTCCCTCCCTCCCTCTGTCTCCCTCCCTTTCCCTCCCTCCCTCTCCCTCTGTTTCCCACCCTCTCCCTCCTTCCCTTTCTCTCCCTCCCTCTCCCTCCCTCCATTTCCTTCCCTCCCTCTGTCTCCCTCCATTTCCCTCCCTCTGTCTCCCTCCCTCCCCCTCCCTCTGTCTCCCTCCCTTTCCCTCCCTCCCCTTCCCTCCCTTTCTCTCCCTCCCTCCATTTCCCTCCCTCCCTCTGTCTCCCTCCCGTTCCCTCCCTCTCCCTCTTTCTCCCTCCGTTTCCCTCCCCCCTCTCCCTCCCTCCCTTTCTCTCCTTCCCTCCCTCTGTCTCCCTCCCTTTCCCTCCCTCCCTCTCCCTCTGTCTCCCTCCCTATCCCTCCCTCACTCTCCCTCCCTCTCCCTCCCTTCCTTTCTCTCATTCACTCTCATTCCCTCCCTATCTCACCCTCCCTCTGTCTCCCTCCTGTTCCCTCCCTCCCTCACTCTCCCTCTGTCTCCCCCCCCTTTCCCTCCCTCTCCCTCCCCTTCTCTCCTTCACTCCATTTCCCTCCCTCCTTCTGTCTCCCTCCATTTCCCTCCCTCCCTTTCCCTCCCTCCCTCCCTCTACCTCCCTCTGTCACCCTCTGTCATCTCACCCTGCCTGTGTGTGCCAGGGCTGAGACAGCTTCCCGGGCACAAACAGCTGCACCCGAGCACTTCACAGGTCTTTAAAAGACCATTTGCATGTTAATGAGGCTTTGTTGTTTCACCTCTTCTCTCCTGAACTTCCTTTTTGACTATCACTGGTCGCCCGGCCCCCACAGAGCATCAGAGTCTCTCAGAATCGCGCTGCTGCAACCAGCAGTGTTTGCAGACACTCTTAATTTTTATTTTTTTTAAACATGGGTATGATGTCTGAAAGGTCCGTGGGCCGCCGAGGAAGGCTTCCCAGGCCGCTGGCGGCCCGCGGGCCTTACTATGAGTACCATAATATATATGTTAGTCCTGTCACAGTTCTAACCAAATTTAGATGGATTACAGGCATGGTTAAAAGAGACTGCCATGCATTTGTTCACTGTATAATTTGCTTTTGGACCACATCATAAATATGTAGCACCTTAGGGGCTATTCTCCACTATCAAGTAGAAATTTCACAGGAAGTTATGGAGGTCCTCAGTGTTGTTAAGCCCTGTCTGTGTTTTACAGTCAAATTCTAGGATCATGCATGACTCAAGTTGTCTTAACAACCGCTCTCTATTACCTCCTCCGCGGAGATTGGGGACAGCATCCACTACATAGTATTTAAGGCAGCTGAGGTCATTATTGTGTTCGATTTTAAAGTGACGGGCCACAGGGTATGTGCCGTTGTTATTAACGATGGCCCGTAAGTAGCTTCATTGAGGATTCTCTCACCGTACCACCTCATCCTGAATATTGCCTTGGCTTCATGCATGCACTTTTCCAATTCTGCCTCTGTACTGCATATTCTTTTGAGCCTAAGGAGTTCGCCATAGGGAATACTTTTAACCAGATGCTTTGGGTGTGAGCTTTTAGCATGCAACGTGGAGTTGCCCGCTGTTGTTTTGCGGTGCAATGTCGTTTCCAGCTTATCACCAGCTACATACACCTTAGTATCTAAAAAATCTGCAAGTTGATTGCAGATGTGCGATGTGAATTTCAAATTCACAGTATTGTTAATTTCCTGAATACATTTTTCTGCACTTTCCTGATCACCCTTCCAGACAATAAAGACGTCATCAATAAATCGCAGCCAATGATTGATGTGTGTGGAGTAAATTATTGAGTGGGTTGGCCTAAGAACCCATTCCTCCCACCAGCCAACATATAAACAAGCATAGCTTGGGGAGAACCAGGCTCCCATAGCAACTGCACGCTTTTGTCTAAATAGATCCTTGCCAAATAACAAGTTATTAAACAGGCACCACCTGATTATATCTGATAACATAGTATTGTGATTATAGCAGGTTAACAGTCTAGTGTCCAGTAAGTGCCTTACTGCTGTTAGAACGACCTGATGATCTATGCTCGTATATAACGATTCTATGTCTAACGTAATTAGCAGTAGTCCGTCCATTCATTTGATTTGGTTTAGTTTGTTAAAAAAGTCTCCAGTATCTCTAATGTACGTAGGGAGTTTTTGTACATGATCGTGAAGAAAAGTCCAAATACTGTGTTATGTTCTCGCATATCCCCCCTATGGCAGAGATGATTGTTCTGCCGAGGATCGGTGCAGTCTTCGTGTGAATCTTTGGTATGAATTAAATCGTGGGGAGTACAGGGAATTCATTGCACATGAATTTGTATTCCTCATTTGTGACTAATCCTTGTCTTTTCCATTGTTGTAACTCTTTTTTCAAACCATCTTTTGCTTTCTTGTATTCACTCATGCTGGTTTTTTCATAACAATCAGTATTGTCTAATTGGCGACGTGCCTCCTGGATATATTCCTTTCTGGGCCAAATAACTATATTTACGCCACTTACCGGACTTATTGATGACAACCTCATGATTGTTATTGAGGTTTTTTTTATCAGATTTTCATACTGGCGATCACGATATCTAGTGTTCATGTTCATGTGATTAACTATGTGATAAAGTTTATTTTAGATCATCAGTCATCCGTCCATGGAAGATGTCAATAGCATCCTTGGGCATCATGGGAAAAAAAAACCAATTTAGGTTTAAAGGAACTACTGCCCGTGCTCGATTGTATTATATTCAGTGCTTGTAATCTTTCCTGTGTTGACCCAAGGTTAGGATTATTTTGTTGGTCACAATTGGTTTAGTCACTTAATTCATGCATGGTTAGAAGGGTGCAGGCATCGGAAACCTGAAGGTTCTCATTGGTCGTATTTGTATTGTCTTGTGCCATCCTTTGTTGGTAAAAACCTACTTTTACAGTGAAGAACTTTTTTTATTTCAGTTTTCTAATGAAGCTGAAAATGTCCACTCTGGTGCCCCCGTAATTAAAATTGCTTTCCGGGCAGTAGGACAGCCCAAGGGATAACAATTGGGTTTCTGCCTTAGTTAGAGTCAGTGTTGACAAGTTGACTAGAGTGCAGGGGCCGACTGGGAACCGAAACCGGCCCTGGCAAACTGCTCAGCTTGCACCCTCTGGGTGAGGGGGTTGCAGCCAAGCAGTTTGAAAGGGCCGGTTTCGGACGATTTTGTTACAGGTGGCCGATATTGCTGTAGTACTGTGAGGCCGCAGGCGCGTGGTGACTCTAGCGCTGCAGCATCAATGATACACGGGACACACTATTCAGTTACCGCGTGGTCCGGACTAACTCCGCCGGCCACGCCCTCTTTATTTTATACTCGAGCGCGTTACGTCACGTGCTCGCGTGTGCGCACCTTCTGGTGCGCAGTTGACTAGACCGCTGACTTGCGGCCTCGAACATTACATTCCTTCTAACCTTTATTTAAATCAAAAGAAAGATCAAACAGAAATTACAAGAGTCACAGTAATGGAAAAACAGGGCCATCCGGCCGGTTACCAGTCCGACGAGCAGGTAGTTCAAGTTCAGCCCACGGCGAAGTCCGCCAGTTGGGAGGATGGAGCCGGATTTCTCCGCAGGCCGTACCCTGCGGCTTCTCCCCTGGCGGGGACCCTTCGCGGAGTCACCTGAGGGGGTACTCGGGCGTTCCGGGGAGCGTCCGGTGACCGAGGGGTGCTGAGTCTGGGAGTCCCTGGTGGAGGGGAACTTGCCTCAGCGCCCTCGCCGGGTGAATCGCAACCATCTCTCTCTTGCCTGTCCATTCCTTCAGGTTGGTTTGAGCTTTCCTCCCCTTGTTCTAGTTCTTGGGAGTCCATGGTGTCAGGGTGAGCCTTCTTGAAGAAAGACACGTTGCGTGTGACTGTTTCAGGTCCTTGTTGAGCTGTCACCATGGTGCCGGTACGGCGCAGGACAGTCCATGGTCGGGGTTCAAAAGGGAGTCGGAATTTGCTTCCCGGATATCTGTCCTTCACGTACACTCGGTCTCTTTCCTGGATGTCTGGTTCCTTGGCCCGGCGCCGGAAGTTGGCATAGTTGTTGGTCTGTGAGGACCGGGGGTGGTCGCTCGGGTTGTCCCACGGCTTGGCACCACCGGCATGTCCTGACTACTTGTTCCACCATGGTGTCCATTTCTGGGAACCAAACTCTCAGAAGTGTTTCCAGTGATGCTTTGGCTTGTGGTGTTCTTTTGTTTAGTGAGGCTTGAATTGGCCGCCAAATCGTTGCACTGTAGGGCACTCGCTACCTGCTGTAGTACTTCAGCATTCTGCAATGCCTCAATGATCATCTCTAGGCTCATGGGCAGGGGTCTCAACCTTTCCAGCACGACTTTCACATACTCCTCGCTCTCCTCAGCGTCTTCTTTTTCCACTTCGGTCGCCGCGCGGGGGTGCCTGGAGAGGTAGTCTGCTGGGTTTGTCGCGCCCGGTCTGTACTCTACTTGGTAGTCGTATTCTTGCAGTTGGAAGATCCATTTCTCGATCCTGGGAGGCGGCTTAGATACTGACCCTCTGAATAGTGGGATCAGTGGCTTGTGGTCCGTTGACACTGTGAATGGGTGCCCGTATACATAGGCATGGAAGTGTCTGCATGCTCAGTAAATCGCTATCGCCTCCCGCTCTATTTGGGAGTACCTTTGCCCGGTGTCCGTTAAGTAGCGACTGGCATAGGCAATGGGGACCCACTCGTCCTCGCTTTGGCGTTGGGTCAGCACGGCTCCCAGGCCGTATGGGCTGGCATCACCAGCTATGTTGGTGGACTTCGCTGGATCGAAGTATGATAGGTTCTTGTCCGCGGACAGCGCCGCTTTTGTATCTCGGAATGCCATTTCCTGTTCTTCGCCCCACTGCCAGGGGGTAGTAGATTTGGTTAGCTCTCGTAGAGGCCGGGTGAGGTTTGATAAGTCTGGCACGAATCTCCCGCAGAAATTCACCATCCCCAGGAAGCTCCTTACTTCGGATATGTTGGAGGGGGCAGGCGCCTCTTGCACGTCTTTAACCTTGTCCGGATCCGGGGCTACCCCTTGGTCGGAAAAGGTATAGCCGAAAAAGCTAATCTTGTTTTGGAGGAATTGGCATTTTTCAAGGTGTAGCGTCAGGCCTGCATCCTTGATTCTCTGTAGCACACCTCTCAGTCTCTGGTGATGTTCCTCAATGGAGTTTGCATAGATCAGTAGGTCGTCACAGACATTTAAGACCCCTTGGAGTCCACTTAGAACCTCCCTGATAGTGTTCTGAAAGACCTCTGCAGCACTTGATATGCCGAAGTTGAGACGTCGGTAGCGTCTGAGGCCTACGTGGGTGGAGAATGTAGTTATATAGCGGGAGTCCGGGCGGAGGGGCAGCTGGTGATAGCCCGACCGGAGGTCCATTTTTGAGAACCACCGTGCTCCGTTTAGTTCTCCCAATATGTCGTCTATTGAGGGGGTCAGATGCCTCTCCCTCTTGGCCGCTGCGTTAGGTAAACGCATGTCTACGCATATGCGGACTTGTCCAGGCTGCTTCGGTTTGCGCGCTACCACTATTGGAGATACCCACGGGGTGGGTCCGCTGACCTTCTCGATGATGCCCTGCCGTTCAAGGGCTTCCTGTTTTTCCTCGACTTTCTTCCTGAGGTGGAAGGCTATTCTTCTGTGCCTGAGTGCGACTGGTTGGACCGACTGATCAATGTGGAGGGACACCTCCTTTCCTTTCAGGCACCCAATGCCTCGGAATGTATCCTCGAACTCCTCCAGTATTCTGTCTAACTCTTCCGTCAGCACGGCCATGGCGAATGATATTAGTCTGAGTTCCTCCGCTGCCTGCCTGCTGATGAGCATGCCACTGCCCTCTTTGGTGACATAAATGGTTGTCGGGACTTTCAAGTCTTGATGCTGAAGTTCAGTCTGGAAATATCCTATTAGTGGAATCTGCGTCTTCTGGCCATACGCGAACACTCTAATCTTCGCAGTGGTGGTTTGGTGCTTAGCTGATTGTACACATTCGCCGCCATTAGTTCGATGGAGGCTCCTGTGTCAATTGTGGCCCTCACCTCTTGCTGGTGGATCTTAATGCAACACTTCGGGAGACGCCGCTTCTTCCACTGTGGTTGGTCAATGGCGAATACGTAATGGACGGGATAGTAATTGGCGTCGTCGTCCATGTCTTCGCTGTCCCGATCTTCTCTTATGACATGGGCTGCCTCCTTCTTGGACTTGGTCGACCTGCATACGGCTGCGGAGTGGTTCATCCATCCGCATGAACTGCATCTCTTTCCTCGCGCCGAGCAGTCTTGGGCGCGATGGGGCTGGCCTCCGCAATATCCGCATTCTCTGCGCTTGTCTTGCGGCTTCTTCCCGCCATATTGGCGCGCTTCGGTTTGACGACGTTGACTTGTTCTGCCGTATTAACCTGCTCTGTCTTGACGGGCCGGTGGAGAGCAGCCTCCATGTGTGAAGCTCTCGCCTGTGACAGTTCTTTTGAGCGTCCCAATTTTAGGATGTCTGTTAAAGGCTTTCCATCTTCTTGCAGGATTGTTACTCTCAGTTTCGAGGAGTAGCACCCCTGTATTATCTGCCCACGTATCTCCTCTTGCTCGTCGCGAAAGCCACACGTGCTGGCTAGTTTTTTCAGCCTGCCGTGGAATGCGTCCAGTGACTCTTCTGCTTCTTGTCTTGCTTGGCGAAAGATAAATCTCTCGTAATCTTTGCTGGCCATTGGCTCGAAGTGTGCATTGAGCGCATTGAGGAGCGTGAGGTAAGTCTTTGGGGTGGCTTCTACGATGGTTTTATAGATCCTGTGAATGTCTTTCCCACCCAGGTGCAATAGCAAAGCTCTTCGCCATTCCCTGGCGGTACCGGCGCCCTCAAAGTAAATTTGCAGACGGTCCGTCCAGTCCTTCCATCGCGGTGCGAGGGATGCTGGTGACCCGTTCACCACGAATGGTTCAATTGCTGGTATGGATGCCATGAAGTCGCGATAAAAAGCTTGGTTCCTAGCCCGTGGCCTGCTTTAGTGGTGTGTTCCGACAGGCGTGGACCAGTTCTGGGTGGTGTTGTGTGCAGGGGCGTGGTCTGGCCCAGGCAACGCTGTGCCTGCTTGTTGGGGCTCCGGCTGTGTTAGCACTAGGCCCAGGTGACGCTATGCCTGCTTGCTGGGGCTCTGGCTGTATTAGCACTGACCTCTTCCTCTTGAGCTGTGTCTTCTGGCACCCCTGATCAGGCTCGTGGCGTGTGTACTGTTGCGCCTCTGCGTGTGCCGCCGGGTCTCCTCCCGGGCAAGAGGAGGATCTGGCTCTTGGCCGTTACCGCGGTGCCACCGCCGGACTGGCAGTCATTCCCCTAGGCTTGGGGATCATTGGCGGTGCGTCCGCGTGATGCCGCCAACTCGCGGGCCCCTGGCGCAGCATGCGCCCTCAATGTAAAACTCTCCAGCTGGAGTGAAGGGCAACACTCGTCACGCTTGGTACGCGCAATGTGCGCCAGGGATGCAGCATGGGTTCACGACCCCTCGTCGCCAGTGTAGTACTGTGAGGCCGCAGGCGCGTTGTGACTCTAGCGCTGCGGCATCAATGATACACGGGACACACTATTTGGTTACCGCGTGGTCCGGACTAACTCTGCCGGCCATGCCCTCTTTATTTTATACTCGAGCGCGTTACGTCACGCGCTCGCGTGTGCGCACCTTCTGGTGCGCGGTTGACTAGACCGCTGACTTGCGGCCTCGAACATTACAATTGCCAACCCCGGATACAAAAACGGTCCCACGGGGGCCCAAAACCAGCCCCACCCTAGCGGCCCACTGGGGAAATGCCCAGTGCCCGCTACGGCCAGTCCAGCCCTGCTAGAGTGTTGTCGTCTTGCCCTGTCTCTTGCACCTCCGACTCTTGTGCCTGGCTCGTCTCCTTTTATTCCTCCGTTGTCTTGTTGTCTCTTTTGGTTCAGTGGCCTTAGCGTCTGTCTGCGGTCCAGGGATAAAAAATCTAGCTCTTCGGCCAGACTTAATTTAGCTCTTTCTCCTGATATGCTGGTTATATTGGACCCTCCCTTCCTCTTCTGACTCAGTTTCACTGATTGTCGAGCTGCGGTCAGGGGTAGATGACCTGCTAGTGGCTGCACCCAGCGCCTCTGGTATTGTTGAAGTTGTCGTAGGTTTTTTGACATATTGTTGAGCCTCATCCTCTTGGCATTATCGTACTTGCATGTAAAAATTTGTCCGAGCTCGTAGTCTGCCTTGTCCCTAACAAACATGTGAGCCTTTTTTAATTTTAATCCTATCTTCTTGTTTTTTCAATCTTTATTGGATTTCCTTTCTGGTTTTCGCAATGTAGTCTGTTTGTTCAAGCTTCCCCAATTGTTCATTGATATTGTCAATCTCTTGTAATAACTCCTCCCGATCACACTTCGCATATTTCATTAATATTTTTACCAAGTTCATGGACGCCATTAGATTGTTCTCCGCCCATTCTCTTAACATGTTGGGGTTGGGAATTTTGAAGCTGGGAGCCAGTAGTATTCAGAGCCCTCGTGAGACTCTTCCTGTTTCCTTGTATTTTTGGATGGATTTTTGCTCTCACCACTTCGTGATCTCATTGTGCATACATTTTTCTAATGCCTTGAGCCTTGATTTGACATCATTCTCTTTTTTTGCTAGCATCCATATTGGATGATTGACCATTGTTAGAGGATCTTAGTAAGTTGCTAAACAACTCTTCCACTGCCGCCTCCCTTTCCCGCAGTGCGTCCACTAAAAAAACCAAAGGTTACAGGGATGTTCTAGGTAGGCTCGGATTTCACTTGTACAAAACAAGTGAAATTCAGTAGATATAGTTAACGGAGCTAACTATAAATGACGTCCCTGTAATGCACTGCTTATGACCTCCAATACCCTGACACCCTCTAGGCCTAGTGGTGGGGTTCTAGAGGGACTACTCCTGGGGTAAAAAATTAATTTGAATTTGCAGAGGACCAGCGCCAAAATATTTAAAAAAACACTTTTATTTTATTTTTTTAAGTTCCCAGGTGGGCCAGGTCCTAGGGTGGGATTACTGGGTTATAATAAAGGGGAGGGGGTGCACACACACCCCCTCCCCAGGCTTCTCTTGGCCACGCGGCCCGGCCTCTAAATGCAGAGGGGGGCATGTTCTCCCTCCCTGTTCCAATTTCGGGGAACCTTACGGCAGGACAAAGCGGTTTCTCTGCCTGCACTGGTGCGGGCAGTGAAACCGATGTTTGCTCTCGCTTGGCGGGAGCAATTTCAAAACTCCCTCTAAGCTGAAACAAACACGAAGTCCACTCCTTGCGGGCAGGAGCAGGACTTTCCATCTGTTTGATGCAGGCAGGTAAACAGATGAAACAATTGCTCCCGCCTGCAGAGATCAGCATTCAAAGCTGCTCCTTGTGGGAAGGAGCAATGTCAGGTCCAGCTGGAGGAGGGGATCGAGTTGGTGCTGCGGGGGCCTTGTGCCTCCCCTTAACCAAAGTGGAGACCCTGGGTGAGCACCAGGGCAGCAACCCTTTGTTGGCTGGGTCCTGGTGGATGGGGTCTCCAGGGCCGAAAGCAGTCTGAGGAGGGGGCTTGCATGCCTTCTCCCCTGTAAATATAGTGGTGGGCCCCGGAGATGGGATCCTAGGGGCAAAAAACAGCCCAGGGAGGGGGCCATGTGCCCTCCTGGCCCCTAAAAAAAAGTACACCAGGGTTGGGGTCCCTGGGGACAAAATCAACCCAAAGAGTGGGACACGTGCCCCACCACCCCTACAAAATGTGCGGGGGACGGGGTCCCGGGACCAAATTCAGCCCTGGGAGGTAGGCCTCTTGTCTCCTCCCCATTAAATATGGGCCCTGACCCAGGGGATGGAGTGGCTACGGGCCGAAATTGTCCGCATTCCATCCTCCCCCTGAACTATGTTGCTGGGCTCGGTAGATGACTGTGCACATCTGCTGTTGGATTATCGTATGGTATTTAAATATTACTTTACGTAAAAAAAAATATAGAAATTCACTAAAAACCAAAAGTCACAGGGACATTAAAGTTAGGAAACAGCATTAAAAAATGTAGAAATTCACAGATAACAAAGGTACGTTATAATAACGAAATAGCATTAGAACATTTTAGAAATCACTGAAAAAAACAAAGGTTACAAGGACGTTTAGTTAGGAAATAGATTTAGAAAAAACCTTGTAAATTCACAAGAAAACCAAAGGTTACAGGGAAATTATAGTTAGGTTCAGATTTTACACACACAAAACCATAGAAATTCAGCAGTTATAGTTATCTCAAGAAACTATAACTCGTGCCCTAAGGTAACTATAACTTACGCCCTCGCCATTCACTGCTAATTACCCCTCATATTACTTCATTCATGATATCTGATATGACCTTACTGATAATATCACTGCAATATTTGCTGTGCAATTATTGGTGAGTAAACTGTGCATGGCAGGGACATGACCCCATCCCCTTGGGTCCGGCAGTAATAGTAATGGGGAGTAGGGGACGCGTGGCCCCCGTTCCTGGGCTAATTTCAGCACCAGGGACGCCATTCCCCACAGGGGCCCTGCCGCAAAAGCAAAGGGGAGGAGGGCGACACAGCCCCTTCCCTGAACAATTAATGGCCCTGGGACCCCATCCCCCAGGGTTGGCTTCTGCAATGTCTATAGGATATAGTGGGTGACGGAGGTGAGCACCAGGGCACCCACCCTTAGTTGGCCGGGCCCTGGGGGATGAGCTACCGGGGCCCCCCTCCCCTTTAGATACTGGCCAGGCCTTGAAGGATAGGGTCCCCAGGGCCAATAATGGACCGGAGAGAAGGGCTGCATGCCCCTCCTCATTTAAAAAATCCTAGGCCACAGGAATGGGGTCCCTGGGGCCAAAAGCCCTGGGAGAGGGCCTACATGCCTCGCCCCTTTAGAAGATGGTCGGACCTGGGAGTTGTGGTCCTCGGACCGATAAAAAAAAATGTGTTATAGTTACCTCAGGGCACGAGGTATAGTTACTTGAGATAACTATCTGTAACTGGTGAATTTCTCTGGTTTTGTGTGTAGAAAATCTGAACTTAACTATAACGTCCCTATGACATTTGTTTTTTTTTTTGTGAAATTCTACGTTTTATAAATTCTATTTCCTAACTATAACGTCTCTGTGACCTTTGTTTTTTCAGTCAATTTCTACTATTTTTTAATGATATTTGCTAACTATAACATCTTTCAACCTTTGTTGTTATATATATACACACACACATATATATAGTGAGCAAGGCGGATTCGTCCGTCGAAACGCGTCTTGAACTGTATCGCATGGAATAAATCATACTCGATCAAACGCCGCTTCACCAACCCAGGTGCTCAACCAGGGGCATTCTGGGAATTGTAGGAAGTATTGGACTCCACAACAGCAGCAGGTGAAGGACATTAAGCGGGGGAGAAGCGTCTAACCTTTCTTATGGCAAAGGGAAGCGGGACTGAGAATACGAACTCTTCTTAAGTGATGGGCGCTGATGAGGGCACACAGATCCGCCCGAAATGCATACGCCGCCACTTGTTTGCTGTGCCTGATGCCGCCACTAATTTGCAGTGTCTAAGGAATAAAGCTTACCTGAAGGATTCCCCTTTGGGCCCCAGCCTGCTTTCTTTGGAGGGAGGAGTTTTTTCGATAGTATAGCGCTAGCCAGACGCGCACTGTGGGTGTCCCCGCTGCAAAAGTGATCCGGACGGAGCTGGCATGCTTCACAGCAGTTTCTGTATTCGAGGGATCGACTGGTCCGGTGTCCACCGCAACGCTCCGGAGTGACCTAGGAGGTCCGAGGTATTCACCTCGGGAGGCTCGTGTACACTACATGTGGCCCCTGTTTAGTAGTCTCCTGAGCCTAGTGGTAGCGGCGGTGAGGGGACCCAAGAGGACGCTTTGTGACTCTGGACATTGTGTGGGGAGCATTGGGACCTTACCCGCATTGAAGACTGCATTCCACGTTTGATACTCGATCAAACGCTGCTTCACCAACCCAGGTGCTCAACCCGGGGCATTCTGGGAATTGTAGGAAGTATTGGACTCCACAACAGCAGCAGGTGAAGGACATTAAGCGGGGGAGGAGCGTCTAACCTTTCTTATGGCAAAGGGAAGCGGGACTGAGAATACGAACTCTTCTTAAGTGATGGGCGCTGATGAGGGCACACAGATCCGCCCGAAATGCATACGCCGCCACTTGTTTGCAGTGCCTGATGCCGCCACTAATTTGCAGTGTCTAAGGAATAAAGCTTACCTGAAGGATTCCCCTTTGGGCCCAGCCTGCTTTCTTTGGAGGGAGGAGTTTTTTCGATATATATATATATATATTATATATATATATATATATATATATACACATATATATATACACACACATATATATAGTGAGCAAGGCGGATTTGTCCGTCGAAACGCATCTTGAACTGTATCGCATGGAATAAATCATTTTCTTTGATCCACATCCCTCGGAGTCGGTACCTGTTTCTTTGATCAAGGGAAAAGGATTGGAAAGAATATATATATATATATATATATATATATATATATATATATATATATATATATATATTTCAGCAATACTGGTCATGCACCTCCAACTCTGGTGAACAGAAACCACAGCGAGTCCCAAAGATTTCGGGCAAAGATGTTTTTTATTTCAGCACAGCACAACGGTCTGACGCGTTTCCGGCGGATGCCCTTGCTCACATATAGTCTAGCCGGTGTGTGCCATTGTTTTTAAATGCATTAGTGAACACCATGTGATCATAGATATAGACAACATACTACTCAAAATGCCTGTAGTTCTCAAGTTCAAAACGGAAGGGCAACAGGTGAAAATACTGACCCATCAAGCAATTCATATACCGAATAAATTCAGGTAACAATAATCTCTACTGCCAATTTCATGAAAAAAAAAATATATATATCTGCCTAAATGCAGTATATTTAACGAGGTAGTCTGCATAGTATTTGTGCAAAAATGCAAATGTAAACTTATACCAAATGAACATTGTATATCGCAAATGTAAACATATTGACTGTGCAAATATATGCATTTTGATAATATTATATCGATTTGGTTAAAAATCAATAAATAGTAGTAGAAAAATTGTCAAAATTAAATAACATATTTAAAAATTGAACAGTTCATATATAAATGTAAACATCATAATTGTGCAAAATACGCAAAATGGTATAAATACTGAAACAGACTACAGCAATGAATATAAATATCTGATTATTATAAATAGACGAAGACAGTAGGGACATCAATAAAGATGGCAGCCCTTTGTAAGATCATAAAAGACTGTATTAAAGTGTATGTTAACAATTATGTGTGTATTGTACAAAAAACAAAAACCCCAGGTGAATTCCATGGTGCAGTAAAGACTATAACTCAATTTCTGCATTTAAATGGAAAATATGTACAATTAAAAAAATGTCCAAGAAACAGTAAATCATCAAATGGGCAAGGGAGGTAGCCATAGTTAAACTGATGTTAGTAGGAACCAAACTAAGATAGAGTATGAATGGAAAGAAGATCAGCTGCATAATCTATGAAAAATGATATAGATCTTCCGTTGTGTTAAGGCCATTTGGCACTTTGCTGTCCAACTCGAGAATCATTTTTGATTCTAATTGTCTAAGCATTTTGTCTCTGTCACCTCCCCTGCGTGGTTTGGGGACAGCAGCTAATAAAAAGTACTTGAGACACTCAAGGTTGTTATTATGCATCATCTTAAAGTGTCTTGCGACAGGATAGGAGCTGTCGTTGTTGACTATGGCTCGGAGATGCTGCAAGATTCTGACATGCACCTGAAGCCTGGTACTCCCAACATACCTCAGGCCGCAGGTGCACGTCAGAACATAAACAGCATACTCCGTCTTACAATTAAAGATGCCCTTGATTGGTGACAGATTTGGACTAAACGGAGTGGCATACTTGGTAGTATTGATGCCAAACTTCCACGCTCTACAACTAGAACATTTGGTAAACCCCGGGTTGTAACCAAGATTCAGTTTTCAAAAGTTCAGGGAATGGAGACATGTTGGCGCATGGAAGGGCCCTTGCGATAGGTGATGTTGGGTCCGCACGTTAGGTGAGGTGCTAGGACACCATTGGTCATCAATATCGGCCAACTTTTAGTTAAAATGGCTCTGATGCGTCGTTCCTGACAGTTGTATGTTGTCATAAATCTCAGACTTGAGTCGTCTTTGATATTAATATTTTGCGGACAAGGGACTTCTGAGGGGCTTAACAGGGATTCCCTAGATCTTTCCTTCAACTTCTCAGTAGCCATTTCAAGTACCCTATCACTATATCCCCTGTCTTTGAATCTTTTGAGAGCTTGAATGGTGCAAACTGCTAATTCTTCCTCTGTACTGCAAATCCTTTTTAGTCGGAGCAACTCCCCATAGGGGATGTTGTCGACGACATGGCGAGGGTGTGCGCTACTGGCGTGGAGAACTGAGTTTCTCGCTGTCTTTTTTCTAAATAGGGTGGTTACAATTTTTCCATTTTTAACAAATACTTTGACATCTGAGAAATCTACAGTTTGTTTGCTCATTTTGTATGTAAATTTCAGATTTTCTTGGTTGATGTTAAGTTGTTCAATAAAACCGATGGCACTGATACAATAAACCGTATCCACTGTACTATATGTTTTGAGTAAGTGTCATGATGTTTTCCCATGAGGACCTGCTTCTCCCACCAACCTACGTGCAAGCACGCATAGCTGGGAGAGAAGCAGGCTCCCATAGCCACACCCCTTTTCTGCAGATAAATCTCTTTTCCAAAGACAAAGTAGTTGTTGTATAAACTCTATGTGACAAGCTCTATGATCATCTTATTGTGATTGTAACAATATAGGGGTTGAGTCCCTAGGAAAAATTCAAGTGCCCTCAGTCCTGTACTATGTTCAATACTAGTATATAAGGACTCTATGTCCAGGGCAATGAGTAAAGAGCCAGATGTCCACGGAGTATTCTTTATCTTGCGCAGAAAGTCTCCTGTATCCTTCACATAGGTGGGCAAATCTTTTACCAAACTCTGCAAAAAGTAATCCACGTAGATAGCAATGGGTTCCGCCATACTGTCAATTGCCGTTATAATCGGTCTTCCTGGAACTGGTAGAGTTTCCTTGGGGATCTTAGGGATTAAATATAACCTGGGCATAACTGGATGCTCTACATCTAAGAACTTGAACTCCTGCATGGAGATCAGGCCTTCTCTCTTGTATTTGTAAAGCATTTTTTTGAGAGTGTCTCTCGCTTTGTCGTACTCTTTTGCGTTGGCTTTCTGATAACATGTGAAATCTGAGAGCTGTCTGGTCGCCTCGTTGATGTAATCTTTTTGCTGCCAAATCACAATGTTACCACCTTTGTCTGAACTGCAGACAATGTATTTGTAATCAGATTTCAATTTGTTCATAAGTGCCCAGTAAAGTTTTTCCCTAGTATTTTTTTGTCTTTTGTGATGTTTGATTTGGTAATGTAATTTTTTGAGATCTGCTATCACCACCTTGTGGAATGAATCGATGGCGTCTCGGGGCATGGTTGGTATGAAGTTGGAGGCAGGTTTAAATGGACTGCTGCCTGCTCCTATTTGGTTGATTTCGGCGTCTCTGAGCTCTTGTTGGGTCGATGGATTAGAATTGGTACTATCAGAAGTATCAGTAGTATCTCCCATTTGGTGCAAAGTAAGTAATGCTCTAGTGTACATATATATATAACGTATCCTTCAGCATTTACGTGCAATCACCAATGGCGATAACACTTATCCGGTGGCTCGTCATTTCAGAGAATACCATCAAAGCAATAATGCTACCCTCAAATATTGGGTGATTGACTCAGTGAATGCTAGTAGAAGAGGAGGTGACAGGGAGGCCAAATTAAGGAAACTGGAAACAAAATATATCTTGTTGCTCAACACTAAGACTCCTGGGGTCTTAATGTGGCCGAGGATCTTTACACATGTCTACCATAAGAGTTTTTTAACTGTGACAGAATATACAATGTCTCCATTCTGTAAGCCTCAATAGTAGGAACCACCCGGCTGGGAGGGGCCACAAGAGGACGATGAAGTTAGTGACATTATGGGAACCTAGAAACAAAAAACTGATTTTGCTGTTACTTTTTTGTAATATTAAATATTATCACTTAAGGGCACTTTAGGAACCAGATGGACTGTGCGGGTCCTAATTCCCGGTCAGTCCTTTTGGTTGACCATTTAATATACACTTATTTCACTTTTATCACAGTGTATGTACAAAATGAAAAATTCTCTCTAGTTTCTTAAAAGGTGGTTGACAACTTTGTGGTTAAACGAGTTTTAGGCTGATTTTAATATCTTTTAAATATAACATTAGATACAAATAGCAAGCAAGTATTTGACTGAGATGATTTTATCTAGTGTTATTAAATCAAGCTTTGATATTTTACAGTGTTCTTAGTAACTAGTTTAATTATGTGAGACCATGCGATTCTTTGCATAGGCGGAAGATATCTGCATATTCAGCTGCTATGAATTTTGACCATATTAGTTTTTGCACTATGGCATTTTTTGTACAGATAGAAGGGGATGAGTACTCCTAATCAGATATGGTTTGCACTAATGCGATGTTTTGCACAAACAACTGCACTGAAAGCGATATTTGCACATTAGAATTCTTGCACTTGCACTTTATACATCTATTGGTCCAGCAGAATGCTGAATGCAATCAATATCGATATGCTTGTACATACGTATATCTATACATAAAAAAGTTGTGTTTGAACTATTTAAGATAGCATTGTACCCAGAAGTGAGGAAGGACTGGGTTTATACAGTCCTTCCTCACATAGTATTTATCTGTGACATCTCGTTTTATCCACATTGTTATGAATGTTGATATTCCAATTCATTACTATACTGTCGGTTGTTGCGAAAATTGTATTTTACTATAATTTGTATATAGCAACTAAGTAATGTTTTTAGAAATATAACTACAATACTGACCTAGTATGTTGTCTATGTCCATACACAAGCCCTCTCATGTGATGTGAATGAACCTATCACTGGCACTTTATAAGGGCCAACCATAAACTAGAACATTGTCATGTGAACAAGGCTCTTGGAGCCGAAACGGACTACCTGCACTAGAAAATAAATAACGAAATCACCCAAGTGGTCCGTGTCCGTGTACTTTGTATCCTGGCTGGTGTGACTCCAGAGCGTGAAACAAGGGACAGAGTTTTGGAAATATATATATATATTCCAAACTCAACCTCAACACGAAATATTGAGAGGAGACGACATCAAGTGTGGTGAAACTTCTTTATTTTCCTTTATCGCCGCTTTTAAACGTGTTTCGCCTGACCCAGCAGGCTTGGTCACGAAATATATATATATATTTTGTTCCAAACAGCGGGTGCTTGACTCCAAAGCCCAAAGAAGATTTTCTATATACAAATTACGTCACACTCAGTGATTCTTTTGATTTACTGCTTTATTCAAAGGACAGCACTACTACACCAATGTGTTTCGACCTCCCAGGGTCTTTTGCATAACAACCTTAGTCTTCAAAAAGGCCATGAAGGAATGAAGAAACAGCACTTCTCAGTTGAGAAAATAGTCCCATGGTGGACCAGCTTTTATTTTCATTGCCATGTATGGCGCTTACAAATTTAACTAAATAAATCAATCAATTTCACACATATGGATTTATCTATTTATGACTTCACATCTCATAATACATTTTCAGTGAAGCATCTTCCTTAATCTCTGTAATCCATAAAATGGTGTTGTTACTTTATTTATTCAGAATCATAGCCATATATCTTGTGTAAAATGTTTATATACACTTTTCCCGTCCAAGCAGGACGAAAAACTGTTAATTACCCCAATGCACTTTGGACCACCATGGCCCATCGCCAAGTATACCTCTAAGAAGTAAAAAAAAACATTTGTTTGCCACTTTATTATGAAAACACTCATCATATCAACTAATTACACATAAAAAACAAAAACATGGCACATCTGCAGACTATAGCTTATTAACTAAGCATTTATCTAAAAACATGGTTGATTATAAAGTGTAGATACTGATGCCAATCTCTTCAAAGAACAGATTGTGTGTGTGAACATTGACCACTATTAAGGAAGTGAGTATTTTTTACAACCTCACTCTTTTTGGTGTGCTAAATCATGCGAGAGAAACCAATCTTGAAAATCGTTAGTGTCAAAATCATAAAGCCATCCCCCAATGTTTGCTTGGTCATGTAGAGGACCCCTAAAACATCATTCAAAGTGACTTTCTTATGAAACATCTTTTTTAGATAAATGCTATTGCCACTGCATCCCCAATACCAGCAAACAGACAACATTGCAAAGAAAGAATTGCACAAATACTTAACCACATTACTCCTGTTTCCAACCACAGATCCATACACTATTATTAAAGCATCAGTGAGAATATAATAAAATCAATTAAGGCACTGCAACTTGGTAACTTACAAAAATCGATTATAATAAAATGTTAGCATGTCACACATACAGACCAAGACAACCACTGTCAGAGCCAGACTTTTAAATGTTCCATAATAATCAACCAATACACACACAAAACATTGGGAGACCAGTTCCTTCGGGACCAAGGTGGCTAAGAACAAAGGACGATAGCTGGGGCTGAGCTTGTTCTTTTATAGCCCCTACCTCCCAACCAACAATAGGCACTAGCAGACAAAAAATAACCTAAATATTTAGACATAATTGGTCTATAGTAGAGTAGGCCCCAAACTGTAAAACATCACAGCATAATCACAAATCTGGGCAGGAATACGCGAAAAGGCACAAATATATCCAGAACTTCCACATCCCCAAGTTGTCTTAGCACTCTTATCCATTCATCCCCAACTGGGCATGCACCTACATCTCCTGGTCCAAACACTGAGAAATCGGCAACAAAGAAACAGAATGAAAAAAAACTACAAAAAAGAATAAAATGGTGATGACTTCTCTTCCTTAACTGTCAAATCGTTTGCAAAGTAATGAACTTAACTTAATTTTCCTAAAAAATATAAAAAATCCGAGAGTGGCAAGGGCGGCTGGTGACATTTGAAAGTTGGGGGGCGTAAAAGTTATGGATGAGTGGTTGATCGGCATCCGAGTGCTTCAGTGAGTTGGAAGACTGGTGTCAGTGTCTATAATGTAGTGCTTTATTCCAATTTGTGACGGGAGGAAATAACAGTGCTGTAATTGTGTGTGCACATCTCTGTACCATTACGTAGGCCAGAGGTCTTCAAACTTTTGTAGGTTGAGCCCCCCCAGCTGAAGTTGTTTAGACGTTGGGCCCCCCCCACCACCTGACTGAAGTTTCTGGACTCGACCGCCACATGCACATTCCGGGCATATTCAGCGAATAACATTCAATACAATAAGAGTGTTTAGTAAACTGCAGGTTTGTAAGTGGGTATGGTGAAATGACAGAGGCTTATTACATATCTCAAAACACCACTTTCCAAGATAAAATGTGTGCAAATTGTTTTTACTAGGATGCTTTGTTTTACACATGACATGGATTGATAATAACACCACCAACATAAATGTGACAGGTGTGCCTGTTTTTCAGAGTCGGTCAATCTGTGGATGGATTTTTGCTACTGCCATCCTCAGGTTGTGCTCCACATCCAGTTTTGAACGGTACTTAGTCTTTTTTTTTCCCAACGGTACTTAGCCTTTAATATTGCAAGTGCTGAGAACCCAATCTCTGGACGTGGCTTTGGATTTAGTCAGGAGGGCAGGCAGGGGGGCATGGTTGGCCAAGGCAGACATGGAGTCAGCCTTCCGGTTACTACCAGTGCATCCCAGCAGCCAACACCTGCTAGGTTTCAAGCTAGGTGGCCAGTACTTTTACGATTGTTGCATGCCCATGGGTACTGCGGTGTCATGCGCGTACTTCGAGGCGTTCAGCAGCTTCCTTCAGGGGGCTCTTCAGTCAAGCTATGGGGTCAGAGGGGTGTCGCATTACCTGGACGATTTCCTTTTCATCGGTAGTGAGGTGGTCACAGGAGTGTAGTGAGGCACTACGGGATTTTAAGTCACTGACTAGGCACCTAGGGGTCCCCCTGGCAGCTGGCAAGACGGTGGGTCCAGCGCAAGTATTGACTTTTTTAGGGATTGAGATTGACATAGTGGCAGGCGAATCCAGGTTACCAGCAGACAAGGTCTGTGACCTTGCACAGCACATCCAGGGAGCTCTGGGGCAGGAGAAGGTGACGCTAGGCTTCTTACAAGGATTGCTGGGCAAACTTAACTTCGCCGCCAGAATTATACCGGCAGGAAGGGTCTTCGCGCGCAGACTGGCCAGGGCATCAGTGAAGGTCAACAGAAACTACCACTTAGCCAGACTCAGTAGAGGGATGAAAGAGGACTTGAAAAAAATGTGGGTAAGCTTCCTGGAAGACTTCAATGGTTCTGTGGTCTGGAGGGTGCCTTGGGCGGGGTCGCCAGAACTCGCCTTGTTCACGGATGCGTCAGGGAGAGAGGTCTTCGGGTCATCCTGGACTCTGAGTGGTGGGCGCAGGGTTGGCCGAATGTGTGGCGTAAGAAGAAAGTAACAGTAAACATTACTGTCCTTGAACTCTTCCCGATAATAGTGGCTTTCCACCTCTGGCCCGCAGCGCTGGCGGCACGTAGGGTCTTGTTTTGGTCAGACAATTTGGCGGTGGTGCAAGCCATTAATTCCCATTCAGCGTCCTGCCCGCTTGTCTTGTGCTTACTCAGGGAACTGGTGAGGGTGTGCTTGGTGAACAATGTCGAGTGTAGAGCGCAACATATTCAAGGGGTTCAGAACATAGCAGCTGACGCTCTCTCTCGCTTTCAGTGGCACAGGTTTCGGGATGCGTGGCCGCGAGCGAGGTAAGTGATGAACCCTTTCCCAGCACATCTGTGGTTCCTACTAAATCTGAAAGGCGTTTGATAGGGCTAGGTGAGCTGGCCTTGGCACCATGGACGATCAGGCGGTACCGGGCGAGTGTGGAGAAGTTCTGCGCAGTTACCGGTGCTTGGGAACAAGAGAGGTCCCCACTGGAGGACAGGACTCAGGATTTCATCATGTGGTCCAAAGATCAGGGGAAGTCTCAAACATGGGTAGCGGGACACCTGTCAGCAATCAGCCACCACGCTAGGTTGAGGGGGCAGTTAGATCCCACCAAGTCCTTCTTAATTAGGTCGGCTCTGAAGGGTTAGTCCAGGAGCGAGCCGCGGGCACCGGACACCAGGTCACTTATAGACTTTGCTACGCTTAAAGGGATGCGTGATTGGGTTGACAGGGCCACTCACTCGAAGCAGCCCTTTTTTTCAGCAACTTTTGCGTTGGCTTTCTTTGGGGCATTTAGAATAGGGGAGCTAGTGGCGAAGTCCAAGCAGGACGCATCAGAAGTGGCCTTGTGCAGACGAGATGCTTTTCTGACAGGCGGGGTCCTGACTTTGAGGCCGTGGAGATCTAAAACGGACCAGAAAGTGTCAGGGAAAGTGATACTCATGAACAGATTGGAAGTTGCAGAGTATTTTCCGGTGCGACTAGTCGCGAGATACCTGGCACTGCGCCCCCCTGGCGAGGGTTACTTTCTGACACACGCTGATTGGACCCCTTTGACCTAATATCAAGTACAGCGCATAATAGAGGTGTGCTTAGAACTCTCAGGCAATAAGGTCCAGGGCAAGCGTTTTTGTAGCCACTCCTTCAGAATAGGGGCAGCAACCACGGCGTTCCAGGCAGGCTTGCCAGTAGAACACATAAAACAAGTGGGGCGTTGGGAGTCTAACTGCTACAAGAAATATGTACATTCCTAAGAGTCAGATTTACCTAATGTACTTGAGATTTTGATGTACTGTTGTTGTGCGACTTGAGAGTCGGTGAAATTATGTTTGAAGTGGTTGAGGAATTTAGTTTGCTGTACATAATAAACAATGTGTCAAACATCTGCATCTTTATTTACCAGGTAAAACGGTCTGGGTGATGGGACATTCGGGAATCCAGAGGGTATCTCAGTAGGCTGATAGCAGAAAATGGAAGCACAGGTTCACAGCAACAAGGATAATTTGGCTGGGAACTCCGGACATGCACTGGAATACCCTCAAGTGGAAAATTCTTCAAAGACTTGGCGGGGGAACTCTCCGCCCGATTTATTGGTAGTACACCTAGGAGGCAAAGATTTGGTTCACCTAGGGCGCAGGGACCTGCTGCACATGATGAGGAGCACTTTATGCAAATTGAGCAACACGCTGGAGGCCTCTGAGATATGGTGGTCCTAAATTACGCCAAGGCTATTTTGGCGGGATGCACGGTCAGGGGAGGCCATGGAGACCTTGCGCAGGCGGGTGAACTGCGCGATGCTCAAATACACTGGGCAAAGAGGATTTGGTTTTGTCAGGCATGGGTTGCTACATGCAAAATGCACAGGGTGCTTTGAAGATGATGGGATACACCTCTTCAAAGTGGGGATGGACTTATTTCTGCTAGACTTAGCAGAGGCATTGGTAGCAGCAGGTTGTAAGTGAAAGGGCGTTATAAGGTGGGTGGGGGGCTCTGGGGCGGTAGGTGCCACACCCAGAGCCATGGCGGAGTTACAGGGCGATCCAAACGCTGGAAGGTACAGAAAGGTACCCTCTATAGGAGCACAATAAGGGTGCGAAAGCCAATTATTCCCCAGGAGGTCCTCGTGTGGGATCCTGGAGGAGCGACGGCGCCCCGTTAGTCCTACGGGCGGTTGTGGACCTGAGCAACCGGGGGTTGCCTGCAACTCTCTGCCCCCATAGTGGGAGGGGCGTGAGTAAGGGATGGACTGGTGGTCCACCGGGGGGAGGGGTTATCCCTTCCCCCAAATTGACAACACCCCCAGCGTTAACACCACTGGGGTTTATGGCTCATCAGGTGGGCAGGTGGCGAGGGGCTGCCTGACTCTGGATCGCCCGTAAGATAACCCAACATGTTGGCATAACGATATGCAAATAAAGCTGCAACAAATTTCTCCACCAAAACAATTGTGTCGTGTCTGTTATTCAGATAATGTGTTGTGAGCGGGCTGGGGTATGGGCCGATGTTGGCACTATGGTCCACATCGTAGTGCCGCCACGG